>NC_054708.1:52867958-52895929 GCF_016097555.1 Gigantopelta aegis | reverse complement strand
AGGATGTTTTACATCATAGTAAATAGACTCTAGGTACCTTTCCCACCGAGACATGGTTCTCAACTGACATACATGTCACAAAGTCATGCTATTTATAAATAACAGAAGGATACAACACAAAATTTTATTACTAAACAACAAAAATGTAGTACATAAAATATATGACAAAACATACAGTTATGACAAAAAACATTCAAGTGTCTCACGCGTGTTTGAAACAGTTAATGTCTGAACACGTTATTCACATAGGGACATCTTGGAGAGAGTCTGTAATGTTCCATCACTGGGTCGTCCATTCTCTGCCATCGGTAGGCGCGTAGTCCACAACAGTAACAGACGACGGCATCGTGATCCCCTGTGTAGTAGAAACCGGCCTTGGCGAGTTCCCTCGGTTTCTGGCGTAACTGTATGGGCCACCACCCAAATGTCTGCATCCTGGCATAGAAATGTCTCATTTCAGGACGATGACAGAACAAGTAACGTCTCGAATAGCAGTCTTCCTCATCCCAGGCAGCGTCTGTGTCACAGGCAGCATCCGTCTGATCTGTGGGTTCATCCACGAGTTCGCCATCTTCAATTCTATCCCCAATTTTGCGTGTAGCATCCGCTTGATCCACACAATGAGTACTCTTCTTCTCATCTTGTTTGCTAGTCACACATTTGATTGTATGTCTTTCTGAACATTTGCAGACCAAGCCGTCGTCCTCGTCGCTACTGTTGCTGCTACTACTAAGACTGATCGAATATCCCGATGCCATCTTCTTCGTTCCAGATAGAGTGCAACAAGCCACAAGAATGTCAGAATCATAAAACACGTCTGTTCTCAAGCACAGTCGCAAAGCAAATGAAGTGTAAACCATAAATCCATTCTTTTATACCTTCGAGTTCATCCAAAACAAAACTCGTTCACCACTGGTGACACTCGTTAGGGTTGCAGAAGTTACACTGAAGAAATCCCATCTGGTTTTGATGGTCGTCTTGCATGGCGCAGGGCACAATCGAGTTCAGCTCTGGTACAAAGTCACACATGACTGTCAAACAGCCTTTCAGTTTCTCCCATTGTTGTAGAGAAAGGAATATTCCCTTCTTCGAAGGTTTCACGGATTTAGTTTCTTCACACCACCACCACTGACGCAGGTCCACCCCAGCAAAGTTCTTGTCGACGCTGACATGGACGTTGACACCAAGGTGTCTGAACAATGTTTCGTCTTTCCCCTGGTTTAATACTGAAATTGTTTCGTCAATTGGCTTTTACATCCACACAGTTCGATCCACTGTTTAAGACTAAGGACAATACCTCGCTTGGTGGGGAAAGTTTTCCCCTTGTCACTGTCAAATTTCCGTATGTGAATAGCAGTGTCCCCTTTCCATAACTTGGCCACCACGTAGACGTTAGTTCCAAGTTCTAGACGACATCTCGCTTCATCACTTGTGGAACAGGCCATCTCTGGATTGAACGTAGATCTGATCGTTTTCGGCGAGCGAATGACAATTAAACCGTATCTAGCCTTTTTATACTCTTTCGTGCCAGTCTAAGTAGGTCAGGGGCCGGTCTAAGTAGGTCAGGGCCGGGTCAGTAGGTCAGGGCCGGATCAGTAGGACATTGCACACGGCACAGTAGGCCAGTCTAAGTAGGTCACGGTCAGTCTAAGTAGGTCAGGGCCGGGTCAGTAGGACGAGGTCACGTGACGTCATCAAGGTCAAGGTCACGGAAAGTAGGTCATGACCCCAGACAGGCCTCCTTACTACTGTCAAATCCTTAATCTTGTAATTGCCTGTCTAAAATTTGTGTTTTTAATATATGTTAGGTAATCCGCAATTATACATAATTTGTCCTCAGTAGTGTAGTGATTAAGAAATCGGTGAGTTAAGTACAGGGTTTGTACACAGACCGGTGGGGCGTAGGCAGGGTGTGTGTGGCATGCCCCCTCAATTCAGACACGTAGCCAGCATGTTTAGCGAGGGAGATCGAAATTTCATGTAGGCGGAACTCATCAAACGCGAGCGCCGCAGGCATATTTATATATATATATATATATATATATATATATATATATATATATATATATATATCTTGTTGCCAAACAATGTGATGACGCCGGTTACACTCGAGAATAATACACTAACTTTTGTTGCAAAATATATATAGGCCTACGTTAATAAGTTGCATTGAGTTGTGGTATGCATGTAAAATGGCCTGGTCAAACAGCCACGACAAGAAACTATTTTCAGTCGTACCAATGTATTTATAATAAATGATACATAGCAAAAATTGTAACAGATTTAAGCTTACTGGAACACTGATTATTAATCAGCGGTTATTGGATGGCAAAAGTACAGTTATATCGATACTTGGTCACAGATGAAATCCACTGTCGCCACATGGTTATTCTTTCCAAATAACAGCACGGGATCTTTATGTGCACTTCCCACATCCCACACACAGAATATCCTTTGATGGACCAGTTACGGATCACTGGTTGGGACGGGAAATAATCAAACGGGCCCCCTAAGGAAGATCGAACCTTCAGCAAATTGAACCTCAGAGAGACGTTCTTGCTACGTCCCGCTCCCTAACTTGTATAAGATTATATCATTTCATTGTATGAATACAGTCTAGTTGCATTTTCCTCGGGTGCTGTTTGGCGAATAATGTTGCAACCTCGTTGACACCTATATCTTGGCCATAATGAATCGTTAGGAGTGCCAAATTAGAAAGGCGCTCCTGTCCCATAGAAGCACGCAAGTATGTATCTATATAATATGTATGTAGTCGCCGGATGGTGCTAAAACATTAATACATTGTTATTATTTAACCATACCGCTATAACTCTGACGGGTAGAAAACCCGCCTACGTTATCCCGGTCATTTGGGGACAAGGACTTTTATATGTAGAATCCGATGATTTTTTTCATTTCAGCGGAACTCTCACCCTCCCCCCGGGCTACGGGCCAGCAATCAAACGTTTTGTTTCTTTTAAAGTCTAATAATTTTTATAAAATCATACAATATCGATGCCCCCCCACTCCTCCCCAATATAACATTCTGGCTATACCAGTGACCCAGACTGTCAATGGGGAAGTGTGGTGTAACAGATACATGGGGGTGGGGTGGGGGTGCGAACTGAGATATTAACTGACTGGGACAAAATGTCAGCGATTCGTATGTACTTTTCAACAGACATGACAGCACATGCCGTGATTTTAATACATCATTAACCACGCGGGAAATAACTCAAGCTTTCTACGATTTTATGACATCTATATAAATAGCTTGATCGCCCGAAGAACTATATTGTAGTTACCTAAATATTTTTGGCTTCGAACTATCAAATAAGAGAAGATAACTCTTATTAGAAAAGGCGGAAAATGTGATGTGTAGTTTTTACTTGCGCTTGTAATCATAACCAAGTATTTAAACATGGCATTTAACCGTACGGGCTCTGTAAGTGAAATAATATGCGACTATAGGTTTTATGGCATTTATTAGCCTTTTATAAAAGCTTATTAATATTTTAAAAAACTCCGGGCGACGAATACAGATTTCGTATCATGGTTATGTACAGCCCGAACATGAAAAATGTGATTTTGTCAAAAAATATTTTTCCTACATTTATTTTTTTAACATATGTAGATGCATCATCCCGAGGTGTATCTTTGTGCCAAATATGAACAATGTACACCGCGGCATTAACACCCGGGCTCTGGTTTTGTCACCGGGCGATGCCCGGTCTACCGGGCGATAAATAGGCTAACCCGAAACCATGGCATATCCAAAGGTTATAATAGATTAAAACCTGTATAAACGAAGACTTTACAGATCAGTAATGACTGTTGTCTATATTAGTTTTGTCAATATTCAGTTAAAAGTCATATGACTGACTCTTGGGAGAGGGGGGTGATGTATGGAAGGCTGTTTGTGTGAGATCAAAAATTGTTATTGACAAACAACATTAGTCAATTTTTCTTCTTTTTTCAGCCACCTATAAAAGCTGTTAGCACAAGAAAACCATTTTCCCATATTCATGAAAATTTGTTGACTACTTGAAAAGCCGTTAAGTGTTGCATGACTGTTTACAAAGCATCAAAGAAAATCCAATCTAAAACAAACTATAAAGAACAAAAAAGCAAGGGGAACTTTCTAATCAACATCTTGTTGTTTCTGTTTAAGTTTTTCCTGGATTTGTTGTAAACTGAGGTTTTATTTCTGTCTGTCCGTCCATCTGTCTGTCCATCCGTCTGTCCAACATATCCATAGGTTTTCAGATGGGTTTTTCACAATGTCTCAAGATATTGAGCTGAAATTTTGTGTATAGCTTTATCATGTACTGTTACATATCAAGTTTGCCTTTCATGGTGATTCACCCATTTTTAAACTTATTTCCTTGAACTTCGGAGATGAAACAATGTGTTTGGCCCGGTAGGGGACTTGTATTGCTTTAGCAGTACTCTCAGAATGCTTGTTTATTTTTTTCTTTCTTTGTAGTCACAAAACCCTCTGGAGTCTATACTGGAAGGTAATATGCCCCCTTTGCGAGAAAAAGATAAAGGAAATGTCTTCAAACGTCGCAGTGTCAACTTGAACAGATGTAAGTTATATGTATATTTTCCTGGTTTGAATATACATTTCCATATACTATGTAGAGTTACATAATATCAGGACATAGAATTTAAAATTTCATGGGAAAGCCTTTTTCGGTTCAGTGCCATGTGATCACGGGAACCCATCAGAAACTTTAAAAAAAAATTTTTTAGATATAATATTTTCATGGAATAGTCATACTCGATATAATAATCACGAGAAACCAAATTTTTGTGCCGTGATTTTATTGACACGGTACCAGAAAAGATTGTTTTTGTAAAATCCAAGGGCCTGTATGTATGCATTGGCCGTATTATTTATTAAAATATTAAATATTCTATCTACCAGCAAAACTTTGTACATAAAGTTTGTTGATCTTATTATGGTAATTGTAAAGAAATTATTGTAAAAAAAAGTGTTACTTTGTATCTTTTCAGAATACAAGGTATTAAATAACATTAAATTTGAATTGATTTTTTAATTTTAGCAATACAACTTCTAGATGAAGCAGTGGGTTCACCTAGTTATTTGCCTCTGACTCCGAAAACACCACGTGGACGATTGCTGCGCCACAGCCACTGTATGTTTGTCACTGTTCTCTTTTTCACATCTTTTGGGTTGTACTTTCACGGCTAGCCCTGGGTGGCTATTTTTGTTCGCCCCAAAATTCGCCATTCTTCAATTTCTTTCGCCAATCTAAATATGTATTCGTCAATTACATTTTAGCATTTTAGTTATGATAATATAGTATATGCTAAAATGTACTTATTGTTCAGTTTACGTCTTGTATGACATTGTTTTAGGGTGTCTATTTTTTAACTAATCTAATAGTGAAATGCTGCTGATGTCTATAGGGCTGGTCGTAGCCCAATGGTAAATTGCTCGTATGATGTGTGGTCAGTCTAGGGTCGATCCTCATCGATGGACTCATTGAAGTCAGTGCACCACAAGTGGTATATATCACAAAAGAGGCAGTTTTACTTTTTGTATGCATGAGATAATTATATAAATTGTATGTTTCTCTGTAATTTGAAAAAGCAAGTGAAATTTGATCCGATATATACACGTATATGTTCCCCAAAAAGATTCACCAGACTAAGATATACACTATACATATATTTAAAAAAACAAAAAAACAACAAACAAACAAACAAAATAGCAATTATAATATTAAATTAATTTAAGTAATAAAATTCAGGAATTATCTTTACTGTTACTGAATTATTTTATTCTGTCCCAATATACTTGGATCTCCGTTGGTAAACTCGGAACTCTCCACTCCAGACGTTTGGAAGCAACTACTTAAAATTGATCGATGCCAACATGATCTATTACAGTGTGTTTAATTAAAGACTGTATTTATCACCGACGAAACAAGCACAAAACACCAACATACACACACAAAGAAAACACTATTTCCCTTCCGAACATGCCTCATCTATAATTGGAATATTACGGCAATTTTTGGAATGCGGTAAAAAAAAGAAGGAAAGTTCTGATTGTGTTTGCAGTAAATATCCAGATTTATCGAGACCAAACGAAACTGCTATACTTTTGACTTTGTCAATCTGTCATGGCAATTTATTTTGATGAAATACCCCTACAGTTTGTATGTTTAACAGGTTTCATAGGCAAAATAGTTTGACTGTCCGCATCGTGAATCTGGGTCACAACTGCCCAGTATTACCTGCCCGGGGGACTAGCTTTATTTAAATTGTATTCACCCCTAGGGATTTCTACTCGCCTGGGGTGAGGGACGAGCGTTAGCTTCTAACCCTGATTTTATCCACATTTGATTGCTGTTGTTTTTGATGATTTTTGTCATATTTTTAATGTCAACACAGGATGGAATTATATAACAAAGAATAAAAACTTCAGTAAACCAGACCCCTCTCAAAACCAGCCTTTATACTTGGTCCTGCAGTTGTCCAGTTTAGATGGGTTTTTCACTGTTATATCTATACAACTTCAGGAAATAATTTGATTTTTGATGGGGTGTTGTTAAACTCAGCTTTCAAAATTCACAATTGGCGAGTGCAAGAGCTAGCCCTGCATCTATTCTATTGTGTTCTATTCTAATTTGATTTCAGATACTCCAGTAAAAGTTCCATCATCATCTAACTTTGATGTTTCTCAGATGTTTACTCCAACACCAAGAAAGGGGCAGGTAATTACTTTGATAGAGGGGAAGCATATGTAAATTTCAGGGCTCAAACTGAAAAATTTGTCACCCACAGCTTTAAAAAAAAAGAAAATTGCCATGGGTGAAATGGCCCGTTGACGGCAATTCTTATTTTGTTGCATGTAGACATATTTCAAATGGACAAATTTTAAATACTGGCATATAATGTATACCAGATATATTAATTTTGCTATTGTTGAGGAATTTTACTGACCGCAGTAATTTTTATCCAATGTCACAAGAGTGCCATCAGTGATGCTCTCAACCCACGGCAATTTATATCTCAACGACTGCCATTAAGTTCGAGCCCTAAAAAATTTCTTTTTTGTTTCCTTTCTGTCTACTTCATTTATAGCTCGTTTGAGGTATGTTTGTTGGGGACGGTCCATAAATATTGATGTGCTTCACAATCCGAACAATGTTAGGATTGGGTTTGGACCCCCCCCCCCCCTACATAAAAAACATAATGTGTACGAAACATTGACCTTCGATGGACCGATGTTTTACCTGAAAAGCAATCCGAACATGGCTTTTACCCCCTCCCCCCATTCCGAACATTGTTTGGATTGTTAAGCACATTGATATTTATGGACCGTCCCTTATTTTATTCAGGTTGACTAAGTTTTCAATAATATCAGTCGTTCTTATAATGGGTGGATGATCACATTAAAACAATGTTGGGTCTGCCTACAACAGCCCACAAGAGGACTGGTTGTTAGGGTCATGCATGGAAAACCAGTGACTTTCAGAATTAATTGCTATTAGCAGCTGTTTTGTATCAGTTTTCAGTTATATTGAATGTGGCTTGTCTTTTATCTTTTAGCTACAAAGTTGTACACTTTGTTACATATTGAAATTATTGAATCAATAGTCGTAGGATGATGTAAATCGTATCTAGGACTAGACAGACAATAAAAGATTTGAATTTTTGTCAGATTTAACATGCAACGTACTTAATTTAAGATAAATTCTTTATATAACAGATGTTATTGGTTTTAGTTTGACGTAACCGAGGACATAACAACAACAAATGTTTCCTTGTTGATGGAAGAAGATCCCGGTCTAGCAGGTAATATATGTATTTATCATATAATATCTTACATTTTCAATGCAATCAAAGTATGTGATATTTTTCAGATCACATACTTTAAAGCCGCACACCCTAGTTCCATCCAGCGAAAATAAATTATAATTTGGTTAATCTACAAACCTGTAACACACTTAGATCACGTTTTTATCAAATGGAGTGAAAAAGCAGGTTTTATATCGATAAATACCATGGGAATCCCCATGTCCCAATTGCTTGAAATAATTTTGAAAGTTAGTATTCTGATGTCACCGGTAGATGTCGCTCGAAGCACAACAATGCCTACGTCACGACAAATTTCACAGACTTGGGGTGCGTTCGTTTCACCTCTCCTGGACATGTTCCAACTGTTCTGTCCTGGTTGTATCCCCTCTCCAGATATCGTAATTATTGGTTTTACGGCTTTGTAACGTTTTGTATTGAGACACTTACTTGTCTGAACTTTATTGTTACTGAAAATGTTCACGAACTGTGAAGAAAAATCTCACAAATGAACAACAACAAATCGGATGTTGATTGCGCGAACCGTGCACGAGAAAACAAACCGAACCAAAATGATAATGGTCACGTGATATACCAACGTCTGACATTGAAATGGAAATATCCCCTCTAAAAATAGATTGGACCTCGCTTGCTTAACGTTTTTTTTTCGACAACACGTCTTGTGAAAAAATTCTAAAAATGCATTTCGTGGTTTTACAAACATCAGGATTACCAAAAAGCACTTCAGGTGAATGGAAATGTGTATTCTAAATAATATAATGTAAGTAAAGTGCAATTTTATTTGTGAAAAATGGGGTTTAATAGCGAAAAACAACGCCGTAATGGTTAACAAATAAACGTAACTAGGGTGTGTGCCTTTACGAATTTGATAACTTTGAAAATTAGATGTGAATTAATCAAGGTCACAGCATTGGGTTTATTGGTATTTAAGCAAACGTACTACGGTGACACTCCATAATTGACGTATGCATTCATAGTCATCAAATAAAAACATTTCAATAGCAGTTTTACACTGAAATCTGTCCAGCGTTCAGAAAACAAAAAACGTTAAGCACTAGTTTATTTTTATGTAAGGACATCCAAAATGACGTTATTATAAGTCATATTTCCGTTCAAAAAGACACTGCGCCACATATTCTTACATTATTTGAACATCTTGTAATGTCAAACTGGAATTAAAGTTGTGTATACAGTTTACAAAAAGATGTATTAAGCTTAAGTTTATATGATAAAGAGATTATTACCCTCGTGTGTTTCAGTATCATCAATATCATATATTAGGAATAAAAATAATGTATTATGCTCGCCAGAGGCTCGCATAATACAATTTTTATTCCAAATTAATGATATTCACGATACCAAAAAACACTCTGGTAATAACCTCCATATATTATATATATTCTTAAAGTTTGTTTTGCTTAATGACACCACTAGAGCACATTGCTTTATTAATCTTCAGCTATTGGATGTCAAACATTTGGTCATTTTGACACATAGTCTTGGAGAGGAAACTGCTACATTTTTTATTAGTAGCAAGGGATTTTCTAGACAGGCTAGCACATACCATAGCCTTTGATATGCCAGTCGTGATGCACTGGCTGGAACGAGAACTAGCCCAGTGGGCCCACCGATGGTGATCGATCCCAAACCAATAGTGCATTATTCAAGCACTTTACATTCTGCCCTTTCATGGTTTTAAATAATTGTAAGTTAAGTACCCTCAATGTATAAGTTTAATGTGAAAAGTTCATTTTAATTTTTTTATTGTTAAACATGCCAATTTTTTTTGGTAATTTTAACTTGTTCCTTAACATTCAGTTTTATTTAATTTTTTTGTTAAACAGCATCATCTGGACTGTATCATGATTTCCAGCAGAGCATGAAACGCAATCCTGCCCCACAGCAAGTCTTTGATCTGTTGTCCGACTACGAGCAAGTGTGCAAGGACCAAGTTTATGTTCTGAAGAAACTCGTCAGTCGAGCTGTTCCTCAACAAGACAAGTAGGTTCAGTTTAGTTAATTGAGCTGTTCCCTAACATGGCAAGTTCAGTTTAATCGATCGAACTGTTCCCTAACATGACAAGTAGGTTTAGTTTTAGTAGATCGAGCTGTTCCCCAGCATGACAAGGAGGTTCAGTTTTAGTAGGCTACAAACTGGACTATATAAAGAGTTCATTTCTAAAAAGCAATATGTGCTAATTTCCCAATTTTGGAGTTAGTAGTGAAGGTATACTAATATTAGTACAACTCAGCAATACAACAATAGAGTTTCTGTCAAAACATGGTCTAAACACATTGAACGGGATCTTAAAACTGTTCTTCATGTGCTATATTGCAGAAAGTTACGGGGTTTTTTAAATGACAAGAATGGATATATTGCATATTGGGAATTTAACACCTCATACCCAAACCGAATCACATGTACTTTGATTATTCTCATTAACCACTGAACTAATTCCTGTCTTTCCTTTCATATATATCATATTAGTATTCAGTAATAAATGATCAGTTTTCAGAATGTGATTTTTTTTTTTTTATTATTTTTTTTTTTTTTTAGATGTAAGAAAACATATAAAACACTTGGACTGCTCGACAAGGAAAAAGTGACATGGCAGTTAGTGCATTCATTGTACCGTGACCGCACTGACACAGAAATTAATAATCACTATCATGAAGAGGATATGCTAATTGAGGGTGCTGAAAAGGTGGGTAAAGCCCAAATTTACTTTATTTTATTTAGCGAATTAATAATATACATATGGTTATTCTGTGACAACATACATTAAATGATTTTATTCAAAAGTACCTATTGTAATTTATTTAGGTAAATGGTTTTTAACAAAATTCTTTTCCTCATTTGCTTGGGGGTTTTTTAGCTGCTTTTTTCTCACTTTTTTTGACAGAAAATATATACACATTTTATGTTACTGAGTATTTAGTATTTTAAAGCTCATTTCAGCTGTTACTTCTAATTGGGGTTTCTAGTATCCCTGAATTAAATCCTTTTTTGATTATATAGTAATAATCGTTTACATTTTAGATGTACCACTGTGATAAGGACGTATTACTCCCAAAGTAAACCCTCTGATGTCTGCAATGTTTAGAGTAAATATGTTATTATTGTGTTGAAATTAGTACGACCTACTGATTATTTCAGATAGCTACTGATCAAAACTTGGTGGATAATTTGTATGCACAAAACGACACTTTAAGACGGAGTCAGGTTAGTGAATAATTGATATAGAGTAAATATGTTATTATTGTGTGTTGAAACTAGTATGAGCTACTAATTACTTTTCAATATTACCTGTCCTCAACAAGTGCACCTCCCTCCCATTAGGCCATCCCATTGGCTGTTGGGATGTTCGGACCAGACCACTTGCGTGGGGGGGGGGGGGGGGAGAGGGGGGTGCACTTGTTGAGGACAGGTAATGTATCTATAAAAGAGAAAACACTCCCAAGTTTTCTCCATTATTTCAGATACAAATAGATACTGATCAAAACTTGGTAGATAATTTCTATGCACAAAATGACACATTAAGACGGAGTCAGGTTAGTTAATAATGGTTATAAATGTTAGGAAAATTAAGACTGTATTTGTAATTTCCATGTCTGTCTAGGTGTTTTCTTTGAGTTGTCATCTCTTTTGTAGTAGATATAGCAGGATTCGAACTTTATGTTAGCACTAACATCAGTTGCCGTAGTTGCTGTATGAATTGTCATAGGTCAGGTTCTTCACCAATGGCAGCTTTTTGCCACTGGTTAAAAATGATTGCATTTGGTTGAAGGGATAATATTTGGTTTCTGTATCTGTTGCAAAAGTTACTGGTTTAAAATTGCTGAAGGCAGGATCAAAATTGCCGTAGGTGAGTGTTTTGCCTACGGGACAAAAACATCATTTCAAAATTGCTGTAGATGAGTGTTTTGTCTATGGGGGGAAAAAAAACATTTCAAAATTTCTGTAGGCGAGTGTTTTGCCTGTGGGGAAAAAACCCCATTTCAAAATTGTTGTAGATCATATATTTTTACAGGTGCAGACCCTAGTTTCGGCCTGTGAAAATGTACACTGAGTTTAGTTAATCTACAAACCTGCAACACATTTGGATACGGTTATGATGATGATCAAAGAGCTTGGTGCATGTACAGACATTTCCTTTCGGTTTCCACGCTCATGCTGATGCATACAATGACTTCAGTGGACTTGGTTTGAGTTTGGAGTTTTCCTTCTCCTAGGAGAATTTTCTTACTAGGATTCTGAGCCTCTCCAGCCCAGTTTTGATTTTGGAGTTTGTTTCTCCTAGACAGTTGTCTTTCTTGACTCACGTCTTCTGTCTGTCCGGTCCATATTAGTCTAGTTGCTATCCTTTAACCAGTCCAGCTTGGATGACCCTACCAGGAGCTGATGCTCCAGCTGGCATAGCTCTCCGAGTCATTGAGACATGCAAGCTACCTCACCACGTCAAGGAATGGACCATGAGATAGGGATAAGGTTATAATAGAGTGCAACTAAAGTCTTTAATGTTTAAACAGAGAAATACCATCTAAAAATAACTAGACCTTATTTCGATAACCATTACTTCTCAGACGAACGTGCGTTTTTAGAATTATAAAAAATGTATTTTAGGGTATTGCAAAAACATGGATGACCAAAAACATGTCGGGTGTACGAAAATTAATATTCTAAATAATAAAATGTAAGTACTTCTAATTTAAATGATCAAAAACTACTTTTAGTAGTGAAAAATATGTCTTAATGTTTAAAAACTAGGTGCTGTCACTTTAAGTTCGAGCCCTCTAAAGCCCTTGAAATTATATTGTCTTGCAGTAGCAATTTAGGACAACAAATAATAACAAAGTAAATACCTATTAATGATAAAGTGTCACATTGGTTGTAAAATAAGGACTCGAAACAAAAGTAAATTGTTGTAAATAAAACAAGTTTTAAATTTGCTAAATAAAAACTTGTTCTCTTATAATTGTGATATGTTTTTCTTGATTTTCATTAGTGTTTAATTTTTTCAGCTTGTTATTGATTGGCTGGAGAGTTGTGCCTCAGAAAACCTGGACATGTTAGCAGATAATGTGAAGTTTTTCTCAGACCAGCCAGTAGCTTGGTATGTTTAAGCTGCAGTCAAGGAATTAATCATGTATTAATCTCTGTCTCTTTCTGTCTGTGTTTCTCTGTCTGTCTCTTTCTGTCCGTCTGTGTTTCTCTGTCTCTTTCTGTCTGTGTGTGTTTCTCTGTCTCTCTGTCTGTCTGTGTTTCTCTGTCTCTTTCTGTCTGTCTGTGTTTCTTCCTCTCTTTCTGTCTGTCTGTGTTTCTCCGTTTCTTTCTGTCTGTCTGTCTGTGTTTCTCTGTCTCTTTCTGTCTGTCTGTGTTTCTCCGTCTCTTTCTCTCTGTCTGTGTTACTCTGTCTCTTTCTGTTGTGTTTTTCTATTGTATATTTTAATGATATAAACAGTAAAATGTCAAGCATTGTATTTATGCTATTCTTTTTTTCAGGGAAAACACACTTCATCATCTGAAGAACAAAGTCAGTGGTGTTCCAATGGCCAGCGACCGGCCTCTTGTTGATGAGTTGGTACGTTTTTCTGATAGATTTATTTTTAACATGGTCGTCTACAATTCATATGACCTCTTGTTGATGACCTCTGTTCTGTTGATGAGTTGATATGCTTTACTAATAGATTCATTTTTAACGTGATCTGCAAGTCGCCATATGACCAGAGTTACTGGAAGATAAAATTATGTGCCCTAAAATCTTGGAAAATAATGGATATATTTTTTAAATTTTTAGATACATGATAGTAAGAGAACGGCTGTTTACTTTTCACAGTTTCAAAACCATAACCACTTAGTAGGCCTAAGGGATACTTATAGTCTGTTTTGTTTTTATTATGTATCCTCAAATTATTTTCTGGCTAAAAGCCTGATGGTCTCTTGTTGATGAGTTGGTACGTTTTAATAACAGATTCATTTTTAACCTGGTCTACAAGTCACCATATTAAGAGTGTAATTTTTTTTTTTTTTAAAGCACCTTGTTTAAAAGTAAACAATATTAATGTGTCTTGTTGAATTATTGCATGTCATGTTAATTTTTCATGATTTTATTTTTATTATTACAACTAATTCATGTTTTTGTGTATCAACAGTATTTATATATGCTAATTTGTCAAATGTTATGATTAAAATTTAGTGATTTGATTTTTCAACAATAAAAATCATATCTTTAATACAACATATTTGATAAAGATAGTAACACTATCATGGTGTAAAACTGTGATATATTGTACGTATATATTTTGACGTGTTTTTCAGGATCCCGATGCCCCAATACGACAGAACCGAATACTAGATGACTTGGACAAAGAAGATGAAGACAGGCTATTGCAACATATATTCATCTGTCTGCGGGCAGGACAGCTGGAAAAAGTATACTTAGTTTTTATATATTTAATAAGTATTATAACACTGAAGAAAAGGAAGGGAGCCATTACAAAAAATATTTATACTAAATAAGTTGTTACAAAATGTATATATATGTAGTGTATTTGCTGTTGGCTTTAGGCATTAGAAATCTACTCTTCTTTCTTTTTGTGATAATGCTGTTGTAATTATTATTTTGTTTTACGAATTATGTTGTTTTATTGTCCAGTAGTTACATCTTCTCTGATTTTTCTGTTTATTTTATCTGTGATCTACAGGGACTGTCAAAAGTAGAACTTCATGCCTCAAAATACGAAAATTACCATTCTTAATTGGTGTATGCTTTTCTTCAACACCTAGATGGTGCATATAAAAGATCCCTTGCTACTAATGGAAATTGTAGCGGGTTTCCTCTCTAAGACTATATATCATATGTCAAAATTATCAAATGTTTGACATCCAACAGCCGATGATTAATAAATTAATGTACTCTAGTGGTGTTGCTAAACAAAACAAACTTCTTCTTCAACTCCTAATAGCAGACATATTGATTAGACTATTTAGTGTTGAGGTGTCATTAAGCATTCGTGCCTCCATTCATTCAGTCTTGTTTTGTTGATAGGCTCACATCCATCCATCCATCCATCCATCCATCCATCCATCCATATATCCGTCTGTCCATCCATCCATCCATCCATCCATCCATCTATCCATCTGTCCATCCATCCATCCATCTATCCATATATCCGTCTATCTGTCCATCCATCCATCCATCCATCTGTCCATCCATCCATCTATCCATCCGTCCATCCATCCATCCATCCATCCATCCATCCATTTATTGAGGGGGCGGGACGTAGCCCAGTGGTAAAGCGCTAACATGATGTGCATTGGTTTTGGATCAGTCCCCCGTTGGTGAGCCCATTGGGCTATTTCTCATTCCAGCCAGTGCACTACGACGGGTATATCAAAGGCCGTGGTATGTTCTGTCCTATCTGGGAAAGTGCATATAAAAGACCCCTTGCTGCATTAGAAAAAAATGTTGCAGGCTTCCTCCAATAACTATATGTCAGAATTACCAAATGTTTGACATCCAATAGCCGATGATTAATTAATCAATGTGCTCTAGTGGTGTCGTTAAACAAAACAAACTATTCATTCAGTCTTGGTTTGTTGTTCGGCTCACATTTATCCATCCATCCATCCATCTGTCCATCCATCCATCCATCCATCCATCCATTCATGAATGCCATCCCTGTTCCATTGACCAGGCTCAAGAGGTGTGTCAGAAGTGTGGTCAGTTCTGGCGTGCGGCCACACTAGAAGGCTGGCGACTGTACCATGACCCCAACTACGAGAAACTCGGACCAGACAATCAGATGGCTGCAGTACGTGGCAACCCATACCGCGACGTTTGGAAGAAGGTCTGCTGGAACATGGCAAACGAGGTGAACTATGACTTTTGAAGGCTGGACATAGCTCAGTAGTAAAGCAATTGCCTGATGTGTGGTTGGTCTGGGATCAATCCCCAACAGTTGCCCTACTAGGCTACTTCTTGTTCCAGCCAGTGGTATATCAGACTGGTATATCAAAGGCCTTGGTATGTGCTATCCTGTCTATGGGATGGTGCATATAAAAGATTATTTGCTACTAATGGAAAAATGTACTGGGTTTCCTCTCTAAGACTATATGTTAAAATTATCAAATGTTCGCATCCAATAACCATTGATTAATAAATCAATATGTTCTAGGGGTGTCATTAAACAAAACCAACTTTAACTTATACTCATTTCCTTATTTCTTGCTTATATGCAACACGATGTAAGTCGATAGAATGGCATTTTCCATCTAATTGTTCTATTGCTGATGGCATTATTTTCTGGTTGAAGTCTGGCTAAACTTTGCTTTAAATTCTTGTGTGGATCTGTTCAGTGTTTATATCGACTAATTTATCTTTTTATATATAACATTTGAAAAAAAATGTTTAAATTGTTTTTCATTGAACAGTATATTTTTAGAATTATAAGAAAATTCCTAAACAATATACCTATTTTGCAACTGACATGTTTTACAGGCCAAGTTAGGTGTGAGTGGGGAAACTTGTCCTTGGTTTTTGAAAATTACAGGCGAGTGGAAAATCGCACACCTCAATATGCTAAGGCGAGTGAAAAATCACTCTCCAAAATAAATAAAATAGGCAATGTAGCTCCGATTGGATTTTGACTGGTACATCTATAAAATTGTCTATTAAACCAGTATTTCCCGATTTGTTCAACAAAGAGAAATACCAGTTTAACGACTGCATGGAAGCCACCTCCATGTTTTTAATTTTTATTGTTTTAATAAAAGAACCTTCCTATCAGCTAAATGAGCTATGAAAACTGTTGATTTTTGAAAACAGTGGAAATAAATATACCCATCTATTTTACGTGTGCCATTTGTTGAGTGTAACGTGCGCTGTTTTTCACACTCGTCAGATTGAAATTACGGGCGCGATCGCACCCGCGCACCCTAAAAAGCAAGGTCTGGGAAACCCACATACCATAGCTTCTTGTGTATTGCCTCCATGCTATACATTTTAAAAGGCTATATGACCCATTTTTTTTACACAAAAGCTAAACAACATTCAGATCAAAAACACCCCAACAAAACTGATATAACAAAATGTTATAATTTATTTCAAGATGAACGAATTTAGTAAAATTACAATGCATGTAACTCAACTTGCAATTATTACTTATTGGATGACAATGGTAATGGCTATACAGATCACGTTTTCGTGATTAGACTATGAAGGTTCAAGCTAATGTCGGAGCAGGCAATCTGATATTTTTCTACAAAACAAACCTTGATTGCCAAATGTAGCTTATCTAGTGCAGCATGCAATAAAAAATTATGATATGCACTGTTAGAAATATATGATCCAACATTGACAATATTCTTATTTTACAACTGATGTGTATTGTTCAACAAACCAAGTTAAGCATGTGAGAAAGCTATATATGCAATATTCACAAATAAATACTGTAAATACATTAGTATTCGGGGAACATTTTCTTTTCAGAATCTTGATTGGCAATATTTCTAGTGAATTGAAAATTAATTAGCAACTACTGTTTAAATGTTTTAAAATTGTGTAGCGAATCATGATGTGATACTGAACAAAATGTTCCCCGACAATTATTTTACAGACCAAATTGAGCATATGTAATATTCACAAGTAAAAACATTAACAATATTCTTGTTTTGCAACCGGCATTGTTTCACAGACCAAGTTGAGCATGTGTGAGAAAGCCATATATGCCGTGTTCAGTGGCAACCTGCCGGCACTGCTGCCAATGTGTCGATCGTGGACGGACCACGTGTGGGCGTATTTCAAGGTGATGGTCGACGTTCAGGTGGAGAAGGAGATTAGAACGAAGGGCGTACCGGACAGAAAACTGGACGATCTTCCACCCAGTTACTGGGACAGACTGTGAGTGCTGCCATCATAAAGCGACTGACCCTAGTTTTTAAACACTTTAGCAGGGCAGGACTTAGCCTAGTGGTAAAGTGCTGACTTGATGCATGGTTGGTTTGGGATTGATCCCCTTTGGTGGACCCATTGGGCTATTTGTCGATCCGGTCGGTGCACCTCAACTGGTATAGCAATGGCTGTGGTATGTGCTATCCTGTCTTTGGGATGGTGCATATAAACTATTTCTTGCTACTAATGGAAAAATGTAGCAGGTTTGCTTTTTGAGACTATATGTCAAAATGACCAAATGTTTGACATTCAATAGCCAATGATTAATAGGTCAATGTGTTCTAGTGGTGTTGTTAAACAAAACAAACTCTTTCTTTTTTTCAACACTTCGGCTCATTTTTCACTATTTGACTAATTTTTGATGATTGAAATCTGACATTACTTAAATTTTATTGTTTAAATTATCCATTTGCAGTCATGCTAGCGTGTCTTAATACCACAAAATATCTTTTTCTTATTTTTTAAAATGCATGTACTTCTGAGGAGTGACGGCTATCAAGACGAGCTTTAGTGTATTTTTAAAGAGTATTTTCCTATTTCAACGTCACAAATTCTTGCTTTACGCTATTGTAACTTTAACCAAATGTGTTACAGGTTTGTAGATTAACTAAACTTCGAGTCAATTTTCATGGGTTGAAACTAGGGTCTGTGACTTAAAGTGTTAGACAGGGTTTCAGAATGTTTATAAAATCCACTAGTCATGGGATCAGAGATTTTAAAAATTTACTTGCCACGATTAAAAATTCACTAGTCCTACTTTAAGTTAATACAGTTTTACTAAAAAATAGTAGTAATCAGATATGTCACCTAAAGGAGCAGATAGAGCTTAAAAGCATTAACATTGGGGTGTTGGGGTAGGACAGGATTTTGATATTTACAAAATTGACTTAACTGTAACTCTTCTTTTTTTTTCACTACCTGTCTAGCATGACAATGGTAGTTATTTACTAGCCCACCATTGAATATTACTAGCCATGGGAGTGGGGCTACCATAATCTAGAAGCTCTGTGTTAGAGTTCATTAAGCCTCCTTTTTGTATGACATGATTACATGAGTCATAATCCAAATATTAATTATTTAAATATTAGGACCTCTTATTACCCTACTGTGATAACTATTCGTCACATTCTATATACAGTTGAATCTCATTGGCTCGAACCCCCGTTGGTGCTTGAGAAAGTGTTTGACCTCGCTGTTAGGTCAACAAACTTGTAAATGTAACTTGATACTTTGTTTTTGGTTCGATCTGTGTATTCAACCAGAGTTTGACCCATTAAGATTCTACTGTAGTACAAGTACACTTTTATTATGTATTTTATTCCTTTATGTCAAGCTGCTAATTGTTCAGTTATAGAGTCACTGGAATGGGGTACACAAATCTTTTGACTTGAATTAGTTTGCATATCTGGGCTTCATTTAATGTAATCTTTAAATTAGTTACTTCAAGTATTTATTTCATGTGTAGGAAATTATGCAGGGGTGGGTCTAGACTGGTGAGTGAATTTCTAGGGCGGTTCGGGTCTTGCTTTCATGGAAAATACATTTTTAAAACAGAAAAATTGCTTGAGAAAAGGATTTAACCCCAAAAAACCCCTCTTCATACACAATTGATGTTAAATATTTGTTGACAAAAACTTCTGAGATTTTCATTGTTATGATAAGATTGTTTACATTGAGGAATAAAATAATTTGAAGATAAGTGTATTTTTTAAAACTCCCTCTGATTTGTTCTTAATTGTAATTTGTAAAATAATTATATTTCTGTTGTAATAGAATGGAACCTCGAAACGTGTTTGAACAAATTGAAGCAAGTCCAGACGAGGTAGGCTGTTGGAAATACATTATTCTGTGACTTGTTTTATGTTCATGTTAATATTTGCTTCATTAAGTTGTTTGTCAAGAGGAATGAATAAGAGAGAGTGTGTGTGTCTGTTCGTGTGCGTGCGCCTGTGTGTCTGTGTGTATGTGCCTGTGTGTGTGTTTGTGTGTGTCCATAAAAGCAGTGGTTTGTTAATAAGTTAAAATTGTGTACAGTGAAACCCTCAGTAAACAAGAATTCCTTCAAAACCAGATGGGGTTTTTGTACATCCCTTTTTAAATATCAGTACAGACCAGGACCTTTCTATATCACATAAAAACTGAATTTTTACTTGGTCTTGTGGGTGTCTGGTTTAAAGAGATTTAACTATTCTCCAATGAGATATGTATTTGTTGAGCATCAGCATTTATTCCTATGTATTTCTTATAAATATTAGGAGAAACCTTTAAGCGAAATATGAATAGAAATACTCGACAAAATGTTTATACTTTTTCTTTACATTGCTGTTGTTTACCTTCTCCAGATTGTGCGTAACGAGTCGGAACACTGGTTTTGTGTTATAGAGAAATACATCATCCTGGGAGATGTCGGTGGTGAGTAAAACAAGCATTTAAGTTTTATACTAAAGCAATACATGTCCCCTGCTTGACCCAACAGATTTTCTCATCTCTTGAATTCAAGAGCCAAATCTCTGTGACAAATGAGTAAATCACTATTAAGTTAAACTTGATCTGTAAGTGTACGGAAATTTGTTTATCCTGTTGGTTTTAGGAAAAAAGTATTGTCCAGATAACCATGGTTTCACTGTGCTGTATACCAACCATGCAGATTTCAAATGATTAGAACATATATGTCTTCTTCATGTTTATTTCTCAAATTATAATATATTAAATTAGGATAAAGGCTCTTTGTTTTTAAATTGTTAAGACAATTACGTGCTGTAAAAACATAGAAAATCCTGTTGAGACATTGCTTTTCAAGACTTGAACATTGAACAACCACTTGTATGCCAGTAAAAACATCAAATATTAGTGATCTTAAAATTTAGCAAAATCAAAATAAATGACATATTAGCGACATAGAATTTGAGCGAGGTTGTAATATTAGAAACTAAAAAAAGAATAAGTTTACCATATATCTTCGCCTGTAAGTCGATCTCGGCTATAAGTCGAGTCCCTAATTTCAAGCCCTGAAAACTTATTTTTTTATTGACCCGTTTATAAGTCGACCCATGAAAAACAGGGTATAACTATTGAAGTATTTCTTATTTTCAGCACATGAGAACAATAATGTACAATATCTGAACAAAAGAAAATTATTTTATTTTACAAACTCAGTTTTTCACGTTTTGTACATCCGTAACATCGCAATAATATTCCAATTACATAGCATCAAAACGAAATATTCCCTTAGTAGAGAGTGAAAGCTGTTTGACTGTTACTGTATGGCACTGTATAGCATGGTTTTGTGCAAAGACAACAACTTTATTTATAAACACTGACAACAGATCACTACGATAAAACTGAAAGTACATGTATCATCGGTTAATCACATGTTTTGCCGCCATATTAAAACATGTAAGGAGGATAACTCTGGAAAGTACACTGGTTTTTGTACCAAATGATGTGTGTCCCTATTGCTCTAGTGAACTGCAGAGATCAGTCTATTTTAAGGGAAAGCTCAGTAATATTCATGAAGTTAATCACCGACAAAACATTGTTTGAACAACCATTAATGCCAGTGACCAGATTTCAAAATAAACTCAGGCAACAGGTAGTTAGTACTGTTTAAATTTTTTCTATTAGTGTTGACTGTTATTTTAACTAAGTGTTGTCTTGACGTGAGTGAGATTGCACGCCTTTTCAAATAACCAAAACCATTATAATGCCAAAAAAAAGAAGGTTATAAAAAAAAAATGTGTCAAATTAACATATTTGAGTATAAATACAGGGCATACTTCAACAATAAAACTTGTAAAATAATCCCCAAAACGGTAATATTTTTGAGTGAAATTTTTTACCCTTATAAGTCGACCCCCCCAAGTTATAAAATAATTTTTGGGTGAAAAAAATTTGACTTATAGGCGAAGATATACGGTAAGTTGTAGGAACATTTGAAATAATGTTTTTGACGAATCTTGACGTCGAGCAGCATATAGACAACTTAAATTTAGTAGAACATTGCAGCATTGTGCATGCTAACTAACTAGTGTTGTTTGCTATCCTTATGGTTTAATCAGTAGCATGTAACTATTATTGTGCCTTCAGTTTTTTAAGAACAGTCTGTACATACATCTCTTTAAATTTAGCATCATGAAATGTTAGCGTCTTGTATGGCTTCGCTAAATTCGCTAACATTTTATGCTCGCTAACATTTCCTGATTTACAGTATATGTTTATTAAGCATGACATTTATTTACATGTTTCAGCTTTGATCGAAGTAATGCACAACTGGGTGGTCAAGACTGGACAAGAACTTCCTGGTCACCTGCTGCGATTCATGTGTCACCTGATACTGTTCCTCCGAGCAGTGGGACACGCCACGAAGGTGCTACATCTAACTTGTTGATTTGAAAAATCATTTATAGTAAAACATCTGTTTTGTTTAATGACTCCACTAGAGCACATTGATTTATTAATCATCGGCTATTGGATGTCAAACATTTGGTAATTTTGATGTAGTCTTAGAGAGGAAACCTGTTACATTTTTTTATTAGTAGCAAGGGATTTTCCAGACAGGATAGCACATACCATAGCTTTTGATATACCAGTTGTCATGCACTGGCTGGAACGAGAAATAGCCCAGTAAGCCCACCGATGGAGGGATCGATCCCAAACCAACAGTGCTTTATTCAAGCGCTTTACAACTGGGTTAGTCTTAGAGAGGAAACCTGCTAAAAAAAAATCCATTAGTAGCAAGGCATCTTTTATATGCACCATCCCACAGACAAGATAGCACATACCACAGCCTTTGATATACCAGTCGTGGTGCACTGGCTCGGATCATTTAAAGTGATAATAAAACAATCCTTATTGTTTGACGTAAGCAAAAAACTGCTCGCCTAATAATTGCAGTTATTTAATTTCTTGTTTCTAATTTGCTATAAATCGTTTACCTTCAGAAACTTGAACCTGTTTTTAGAGGGGCGGGACGTAGCCTAGCGGTAAAGCGCTCACTTGATGTGTGGTCGGTTTGGAATCGATCCATGTCGGTAGTCCCATTGAGCTATTTCTCGTTCCAGCCAGTACACCACGACTGATATATCAAAGGTGGTGGGATGTACTATCCTGTCTGTGGGATCCCTTGCTGCTTAGAAAAAAATGTAGCGGGTTTCCTCTGATGATTATATGTAAAAATGACCAAATGTTTGACATCCAACAGCTGATGATTAATGAATCAATGTGGTCTAGTGGTGTCGTTAAACAAACCAAACTTGTTTCTTTTTTTTTCTCTTTTTTTTATAGAGAGAGATTAACCTGGCAGATGTTTTCCCCATTTATACACTCCTATTGCTCTCCCACATAATTTCAGTAGAGCAGTGTATGGTTCACTGTCGATTTTCTAACCATAAGCACTCATTAAATGATTCGACTATATCTCATTGACACAAAGATGTTAAATTCTGGCATGAGGTTTCTACAGAAGAGGTCTGATGCTGTTTGGGTGGGGGGAGGATGTATCTGATACTATGCAATAAATAAATTCTGAAGTTCGTAACCGTTATTAACTTTGTCTTTATTATTATTTCGATGTTTTTTCACATTACTTGACTGTTATTAAATATGCAGGATGTAATGATTCGTTGCATTGAACACCACTGATGTTTGTTGGGGTTATTTTTTTGGGGGGGGGGGGGGGGGGGGGGGGGGGTCCTCTGAACCAGTGCTCCACAACTGGTTCATGAAAGGTCCTGGTATGTATTGTCCTATCTGGGAAAATACATAAAGCAGATCACTTGCTGCTTTTCAGTTCTAGTAGTTTGTGTGGCAGCAGCAGGGCCCAGACTCTGACTCTGATTTTACATGCATACATTTTGTATGGCAGTGCCATGACATTAAAGTCTCAAGACTAATAAAAATCTCGAGTCTGTACTAAATGTTTTATAAGCATAGGGCCAGGTTACCTGTATCTAAACCAATGGCTGCGGTAACTATATGTTAGACACCAAATAGCCACAGTTTAACATGTGTTGAGGTGTCAGTAAAAAAAAAAATTTGTTTGTGGTTGTACATGTGACCAAAGCCAATGTTCGATCACATCTGTTATTCACTCCGATGCCATATAACTGTAATCAAAATGTGTTGAGTGTGTCGATAAACAAAACTTTCCTCCTTTCCGTACTATTATTGACAAATAAAAGGTCAGCTTGACAAAAACAGCATTGGATGTTGTTACTTGCATTATTGCTGAAAATACAGAATGAGTGGATAATAACATTCAATTTCAGTTCCAGAAAAGATACTGCATTTTTTAAATTAAAAGTTGTATATTTTGTGACCCAGGAGGAACTGTGTACCACCATCCTGGAGGCGTAATAAACAAAAGGTCAGTTTGACAAAGAACAGCATTGGCTGTTGTTGCATGCATTATTTGATTTCAGTTGCAGAAATGATACTGCATTTTTGTTATTAAAAATTCTGTATTTTTGACCCAGGAGGAACTGTGTACGACCATCCTGGAGGCCTATGTGGAGCACATTATTACCAACAAGCACAGCCATCTAGTGGCCCACTATGTGGCCAGACTACCAAGGCAGTCTCAGGTCATATGGTATGCCAAGTTTTTGGAAGGTAAGATCCAGAGTACTGAATTTTAGTTTATTAAGTCAGTGATTGTTACCACGAACATTGTTACAGGTCTAGCTCTGGGTGAGCAAATCAATTCACCAAATTGTCTATTAAACTTTAAAAATTGCAGAAATTGTCAGTTATTTTCTAACAAAATGTCAATTATTACATGAAATTATTTCGCCAAAATAAAATAAAATTCGCCAACTGCTTTCAAAATTTGCAATTGGCGTATTTGGTGAGTGTCAGAGCTAACCCTGATAATTATGATTAGGACTCAGTCAGTGTTAATGGTCTTGACAAAAGTAAAATATTGGGGTTACTTTGCCAACAGAAATGTTTGTCTCTAACTCCATGTTTTATTTTCACATTTAGTTCCATGTTTCACGGACTACTTCTGTTATTGAAACTTGGGTCACAGTTGCAACAGTAGATGGTCATATACATTCATGTGGGGAGAATTATATAATTCTTGTTTTATATCATTGAAAATTATAGAGAGAGTGAGAAAAGAAAGTTATATCAATTTTTGGAAGCCAATAGGTTTACACAACCCAGACTGGTAGACAGATATCTCAATCTTCAAAATTGTTATTACTACTCACATAAGAAATATTTTAGATTCTCATTATTGGCCATGAATTTCTATATTTCTCCCACTGTGCCACCATTTTTTTCTTTTTTTCTGTGCTTTTGTGGGAAAAAACAAAATCAGTTTTTCAATTCTACTTTGTAAGTTGCGTTAAAAATGAAGTTAGCATTGCAATTAACTATCAAAATGTAAAATCACTGCTTATTGGATACTTAAGTAATTTTTTTAATTTTTTACCATTGCATCATTGTAAAAATGTTCAGTGATGAGAATGACATTCTTTGGGGGGTAGGGTGGGGGAGGGTTGCGGATTAATTTTGTTAATTGCCAGTATATCCATTAATACTGGGCAACACTTGTGTGGGTTTTTTTTTAATCAGTGATAGCACGAAGAACAAAATGACATATGTTGAAGTGTGTGTTGCAGGTATCGAGGATCGAACCGAGCGTCAGTCATGTCTGCAGCAGGCTGAGGAGGAAGGTCTGGACATTCCACTCATTACGAAGACTGTGGTGGAGAACATCCGGCACCGAGACACCTTCGTCGTCAAGGCCGACACCACTCTTCCACCAGAAACCACAGTATCTGAGGTTTGTTTAGAGCTCAAGCACCATCATTACTGAATGTAAAAGGACATGTGGCTCCATTTTTTCATTTAAATGTAGGGTTGGGGTTTTTTTTGTTTTCATACGTCTGTCTTTGACAAGTCTTATTATGGTGTGTTGTCCGTCTGTCTATTCCATCCGTCAATTCGTCTGTAAGTGGGAGCGGAAAGTAGCCCAATGGTAAAGTGCTCGCTTGATACACAGTCAGTCTAGTATCGTTATCGTCGGTGGACCCATTGGGCTATTTCTTGTTCCAGTCAGTGACCACGACTGGTATATGAAAGGCTGTGGTATGTGCTATCCTGTCTGTGATGGTGCATATAAAAGATCCCTTGCTACTAATGGAAAATTGTAGCTGGTTTCCTCTCTAAATGTTTGACATCCAATAGCCGATTAATAAATCAATGTGCTCTAGTGGTGTCATTAAACAAAACAAACTTTTTTTTGTCTGTAAATAAACTTTAGCTTTTGGAGTATACCTTTCTTATCAACTCAGACCATATCAAGGCTAGCTCTTGGTTGGTAGAAAATTTAGCCGAATTACCTATTGAACATCAAAAATGACAGAAACCCAATTATTTTCTAACAAAATGTCAATTATTATATGAAATTATTTCGCCAAATTTAAATAAAATTTGGCAATTGTTTTTAAAATTCGGAATTGGCGAGTGCCAGAGCTAGCCCTACATATATTCCTTATCAATTCATAAAGAATCATCAAACTTTGCATGTAAGTACGACTTGGGATAGCAGTGTTTTGTGTACCATATCTAGGTCACCGCGACCTATTTTGACAAGCGTATCATGTATTTTTTTAAATTTATTTTGCTGTTGTTGATAACAGCTTATATTTAGATCATCAGTGATGTAGTGATTAAATTATCAGCTTTGTGGCTGGTGGGTTCTGGGTTCACATACTAGTACCAGCTCCCTCCTAGGACACCGTGCTTGAACTTTGATCGAATATATAAAAAAATAGTCATGTCCGTTTTAATAGATTTTATACAGAATGTATACAGTAATATGATAATTAATTGAGTTTCCATACTAAGAAAATGCATGGCACACTTTGAGTTATTAAATTAACATAATGATAAAAAAACAAAAAAACATAAACAAATTCTTTTACATCTCTACATTTAAACGGTGTTCTTGTTTTTTTATACAGGAAGATCGTAAAAAGATTGAAGCTATTGATTGGCTGGTGTTTGACCCAACGCAAAGAGCTGAGGCAATGAAACAAGCAAATGCTGTGATGAGATCTTTCATTGGTGAGTTGGTTCTAATTATCATAATAAGTATAGAGCCAGGAAATACTGGTGATAGCCAAATAAACAAACATTCTGGAGTACTGCTGAAGCAATACATTCTGTCCAAAATGGGCAAATCCCAATGAAACTCAAACAGTGCAGTGGTGAACAAGCTGCATTCTGTCAAGCGGGGCAGGACGTAACTCGGTGGTAAAGCGTTCGCTTGATGTGTGGTCGGTTTGGGATCGATCCCCGTCAGTGCGCCCATTGCGCTATTTCTCGCTCGAGCCAGTGCACCATGACTGGTACATCAAAGGCTGTGGTATGTGCTATCCTGTCTATGGGATGGTGCATATAAAAGATCCCTTGCTGTTGATCGAAAAGAGTAGGCCATGAAGTGGTGACAGTGGGTTTCTTTTTTGTGGTCCTTAACCATATGTCCGACACCATATAACCGTAAATGAAATGTGTTGAGTGCATCATTAAATAAAACATTTCCTTCCGGGGCCATAATTCTGTCAAAAATGGGCAAATCCCAATGAAACTCAACCAGTGCAGTGGTGAACAAGCTGCATTCTGTCAAGCCAGTCCTGGAAGAGTGGCAGTCCTCCTACAGGAGGTCCACGAAGGATGAAGTAGTCTTGTGTCATGTTTCCACTGGCCATATACAGTTAATTCATTCAAAAGTTGATTTGTAACTATGTTTAACGACACCACTGGAGCACATTGATTTGTTAATCATCGGCTATTGGGTGTCAAACATATGGTAATTTTGACACATTCATTGAGAGGAAACCGGCTACATTTTTCAGTTAGTAGCAAGGGATCTTTTATATGCACTGTCCCACAGACAGGATAGGGCATACCACGGTCTTTGATATATACCAGTCATCAAAACCTATAGTACCCTCCAGTTGAACCAGTAGGGAGTAATAAATGCCTGGAGTCACAGTTCTTTTATAAACAAGATATCTTAAAGTAATAAAAATTGAATCTGTCTTTGATGTTATGTGTGTCACACATTCTTTAAGACCCCTGCGTGTGCTGTAACCTCACCGTGGTGCAGGGGTGTAACATTCTCTTTGAGAACCCCTGCGCATGCTGTAACCT